>NW_026878453.1:0-24071 GCF_032173495.1 Musca vetustissima | reverse complement strand
GTGTTATGTATAGTATAAGTTTCAGTTACGTATGCTAACCCTATAATCTATTTTCAGCAAACCTATCAGTAGCCCTATATCTGCAAAGAACGCTTCCTACAAAATTTGTTCTATCTTCAGATGGCCTATAGAAGGTGTGGTATGTTCAGTTGATCTAAATAATGCCTCCATTCGTCAGGAGGCCCATGGAAGTTATTCTTTCTTCGGACTTATCTGTAGAAAACTTAAAGGAGTTCCTACGAAAGTTGCTCTATCTTTGGAAGGTCTATAGAAAAGAATTAGAAGACTTTCTATTCTCAGAAGCTATAAAAAATCTGTCTTTAAATACATGACCATGTATCCCCCAGAAGAGCTATACAATGTTTGAAATCTATAAGATACCCCCATGGAAGAAGCATGGAAGTAGCTATCTTCAGCCGATCCATAGAAGGTCCTTCAGGTATACAAAATCTATCCAACGTTTTTTTTTATCATCAGAAGGCCTACAAAAGTTATTCTATCATCAGAAGGCTAAGATAAGGTTTTCTATATTTAAACTACCAATTGAAGTTGTTCGAATATCAGATAGATGGCCTTGTATCCCCAGAAGGCAAATACAATGTCTTAAATATAGAAGAAGACCACTAGGAGGCCCCCATAAGAGTTTGTCTATCTTAATGACCTATAGAAGCTATTTTAGGTATACAAAATATATCCAAGATTTATTTATTATCTTCGTTAGGCCTATAAAAGTTGTTCTATCTTTAGAAGATGAAGAAGTTAGAAGTTGTTCTATGTTCGGAAGTTCTATAGAAGGCCCTCTATTATCAATAGACCTTATAGATTCTTTCCTTATCAGAAGAATATAACTTGTAGGAGATATTCTTCAGAAGACTTGTAAAATTTTTTTCTGGATTTTAAGGCTTTTAGAAAATATTCCATCTGTAGACAACATATAGAAGTCCTCTATAGAGGACCTATAGAAGAGGACCTTAGAAGACCTTAGGAAACATTGCAATATATACTCGACCTCCGGAGCTTATATAATTCATTTATAGAAGTTCTTACATCAGAATATTGAAAACCTCAAGAAGGTAATCTATTCATAGAAAACTTCTATAGATAAAACATCTTTCAGAGATCGATTGGTGATTTTCTATATTTTTCTACTTAATGAAGGCCTTCATTATGTAGAAGATCTTAGGATGACCTTCCATCTAAATAATAGCTAAAATATGGCTTTCTATCCATAAACGACGTCAAGTTGCCCTTCTGTTTACAGAAGCACTCCGGGTAGTTTTCCATTTGAAGAAGACCTTAGGTTAGCTTCCTCTCTATTGATGTCCTCAGCTTAGCCTTCTATCCATGGAAGACCTAAGTATGATTTTTAATCTGTTAAAGTCCTCAGAACCATAGATGGTGATATTCACATTTAAGGAGATCTAATTAAGGCCTTCAATATATGGGGCCATCTTGAGCAATTATTATTATTCTATCTATAAAAGGATTCAGGACTTTAGGTTAGCCTGCTCTCTATATATGAACTCAGTATGGCTTTCTATCCATTCGAGCCTTCAGGATAGCCTTCTATCCATGGAACCTATGATGGTGATTTCTATATCTAAGGAGACCTAATGAAGGCCCTCAATAATTGAAGATCTAGGTATGACCTTCTACCCAAATAATTGCTCAGGATGGTCTTCTATCTATAAAATACTTCTGGTTGCCCTTGTGCCTATAGAAGCACTCAAGAAAATTTTGTATTTGAAGAAGACCTTAGGTTAGCCTCCTCTCTATATATAGCAAAACCTTCTAACCACGGAAGACCTCACAATGTTTTTTATTATATTAAAGTCCTCAGAACCTTAGATGGTGCTTTCTACATTGAAGGAGACCTATGGAAGGCCTTCAATATATGAAAGATCTTAGAATGACCTTCTATCCAAAAAATAACTCTGAATGGCCTTCTATCTAAAAAGACCTCAGGTTGTCCTTCTCTCTATAGAATAGCACAGTGTACTCGGGGTATATTTGAAGAAAACAGTAGACTACTCTCTATATATATCCTCAGTATGCCTTTCTATCCATAGACCTAAGCAAGTCAATATGTAAAATATCTCAGGATTACCTTCTGTCCAAATAATAGCTCTGTATGGCCTTCTATTTATAAAACCCTTAGGTTGCAGACTATAGATGAAATAAGTATGCCTTTCAATCCATTAAAGACTTCAGCATGAAATTCAATACATGAAAGATCTCACAATGGTCTTTTATCTGTTAAAGACCTCAGAAACATAGAAGTCCGCAGTATGATCTTGTTTCCCAAGAATATCAAGAATATCTTATCAAGTTGACTTTTTATACAGAGAAAACCTCACGATAGGTTTCTACCCATAAAAGGTCCTCTATCCAAGTATATCTCAGAATGGCCTTCTATCTGAAGTATGGTTTTTATTCATTACGGACCTCAGGTCCATAGAAGTCCGCAATATGCCCTCCTATATAAGAAATACCTCCTAAGTGCTTTCTCTATATAGAACCGTAGTTACGCCTTTTGTTCATAGATTAACTCAGGACACTTTGTATATACTCATCTATCTTTTATAGATATATTAACTTTCTGTGGTCCTGTATACATGAAATGATATCCGGAGGTTTTGCACAGACGAAGAATCTCCTGAGGTATAGACACATGAATTTGATGAAGTGTTCTGAAGATCTTCTGGCCTTTTTCTATTAAAGACCTCAGGACAATAGAAGTCTATGTTGAGAATTAGAATTCTTGTGTTTATAAAAGTCCTGCAGGACTTCAGCAGAATATATTTTCCATTTGAAATAGTTGCAGAGGGTGATTTTTTGCAGAATAGCTGCAGAGGGTCGTCTATCTATATTGAAGACCCTCAATCGGGAGGATCGTCTATCTATATTGAAGACACTCAATCGAGTACACGCTTTTATCTTTTGAATATCCTCCCGTCAATTCCTTCTACATATGTCCTGCTACATTGCTAACACACATTTTCGTCCTGTCAATGGTGTCCAATTTTTCGTACAAACAAGAGAAAAAACACACATACCATGACATCCAACATTTTGACATTTGCTATACAGGATAATAGACGACAATTTTATTTTTCTATTCGAAAAAAAAACTGCTTGTTCATGTCGATACATGTGAACATGCATCCATACAAGCAAAAAAAGGACATTTCGATAGATGGACATTTAGATTTGTCATAGAAATTGGAATATTGATTAAAATTTTCGAAACACAAAACTCCCACACACACAAAACAAAAACATAAATTTCAATGGAATGACAATAGCAAAGATCTACCCTCCATCTCGGCATCTTCCGCAAAAATGTTAAAAAGGATTAAAAGCTAAAAGGATTTTTTTGGTTCCCTCTTTTGCAGTTGACTTCCATTCATAATGTCAAAGTAAAGAGTTTGAGGCTTTTTTTTGGTTTGGAGGTTTTTGTGGTCAAATGTAATTTTAATTCCAAATTTTTTTATTCGACTTTACTTTCCATTTTCCGTGTTTTTGTTACTTTTTTTGTTAGTGGTCCTGTAATATTCCCTTTGGCCTAATGAGCATTGAAATTTAGGTCGTAACTCGCCGAGCCAAGAAATACAATGAAAACCGGACTACGTAAAAAAACGACTAAGTGAAAAAACGTAAAAAAACTACCAAAAAAGAGAAAGTGCAGAATTCCAACGGCAAGGGCAGCAAGAATAAAAAAATCCGAATCGGATTTCTATGAAATTGGGAACATTTCATTAAAATAAAAGCATCAACCCTTGCAGTTTTTTTTTGCCTCTGTGTTTTTTTATTAATACAAAGCGAGAGATAAAAAAGTACCTGCCACTGACTTGGCAGGAGGTTTTTTTTCTGTTGGTCGTGTGATGGTCAAGTGTTGTGATACACTCGAGAAAACGTGATAATTGGAATTTGAATACAATAGGTCTTGAATATACAGAAAACCTTCCTGTGGGTTTCTTTAGGTCCTGAGGTATTTTATAGGTATATTAATTTCTAGCGGAATTTAAAGACGCCTTTTGTAAATAGAAGACCACCCTGAAACATACAAACTTACTGAGGTCTTATATATTTGAAGTACCTTTTGAAGGTCCTTTCCCATTTATATAGGGTGTTCTATTTCGATGAGGAACAGTGATAATTGGAATTTACATACACCGGTAGACTTATAAATAGGACATCTTAAATATATAGAAAACATTATTTGGGGCTTTTATATGTCCTAAGGTACCTTATAGGCATATGAACTTCTTGAGGTATACTGAATAGACCTTCTGCAAATAGAACACCACCCTGAGAACTTCTGTAGACATGAAAACTTTCTGAGATCTTATAAAGACAAAAATCCTGTTCTGAGTTATTCTCTGGACGCTCTGGAAACTTCTATACATGGAAGGACATCCTGAAGTCTACTACATACCTGGGAACTACCTGAGGAGTTTAAGAAATCATTTATACAATGAAGGCCATACTGAGATCTTCTCTAGACATATGTATTCCCTAAGGCCTTATAAGTACGGGAGACAACTCTGAGGTCTACAGATATAAGATATTCAATAGACTTCTGTACATGAAATGCCATCCTAGGGTCTTCCATGGACATACGAATTTTTTGAAATGGGCAGAAAAAACCTTCAGAATATTGAAATTCGTCCTGGGTCCATTTATTGGCATAGAACTTCTTGAAATTTTATAAAGACAAAATAGTTCTTCTACAGATATTATACCTATAATAGGTACAAAGCTGATATATTTTTTTCTGTTTGATAAAATTTCATGATGAAGTCTTCTATGACGGCCATTTTGAGGTCTTCTTTGGACAAGGACCATCCTGAGGTGGAGAGAAGCCATGATGAGGCCTTCTATGGTTACGAAACCATTCTGAGGGATTTTCTATAATTTTTCAGACATGAGGATATATCCAAACCCAACCTGAGGAATTCTACAGATAGAAAGCCATGCTGAGGTCTTTAATAGATATAAGGCTATCATGAGACATTCCATGGGTAGAAGGTAGAAATGACCATATTTAGGTCTTCTTTGGATAGAAGGCCAACTTGAGGTCTTCTACAGATCGAAGACTATGAAGAGCCATACTGCTGTGGTTCTGAGGTCCATATTGAATAACATAAGGAGTTATTCTTGGCATAAAAAATGAATGAAAGCCCATCCTGATGTCTTCTATGGATAAAAGGTCATTCTGAGGTCTATAATAGATAGAATCCCATACCGAAGTCACCTACAGAGTGAATGTCATCCTGTGGTCATTAATGGGTAGAAGGCCATACTCAATTCTTCTATAGACATAAAGCTAGTATGAAGGCTGTCCTGAGGCCTCCAATATGGATAGGAGGCCATATTGAAGACTATGATGATCCATAATGCGGTCTTCTATGGTTCCGAGGTCCATACTGAGGTCTTCTATGACTATTGATAGAAGGTCAGTTTATCTATGATTAAAAAACCATGCTGAAGTCTATAATAGACATTAGGCCATCCTGAGGGCTTCCATGGATAGAATGCCTTGTTGAAGACTTCAGTGAAAAGGAGAGGTATTTATTTGATAGAAATCCATATTGCGGACTTCTATGGTCCTGGGGTCTTTAATAAAAAAATGTCAGGATGACATTTATCTATGGATAAAAGGTAATTCTGAGGTTTATAATAAAAAACTTTACTGAAGTCACCTTAAGAGAGAATGCAATTCTGGGGGTGTTTAGTGGATATAAGACCATCCTGAAGCTTTCTATGGGTAGAAGGTCGTCCTAAGTACTTATGTAGACATAAATCCAACATCAGGTCATCTTCAAATAGAAGACTTTTATTGGACAAATGCTGTCCTGAGGTCTTTTACCAATGTATAGAAGACCATCCCGAGATCTTTTACGATTAGAAAACCATGCTGAGGTCAATGTATAGTTAAAAGGTCATCCTGAGTTCATCTATGGATATGGAAGGTCGTCCCAAGTACTTATGTAGACATAAAGCCAACATCAGATCATCTTCAAATAGAAGACTTTTATTGGAAAAAGGCTGTCCTGAAGTCTTTTACCAATATATAGAAGACCATCCCGAGATCTTTTACGTTTGGAAAACCATGCTGAGGTCAATGTATAGTTAAAAGGTCATCCTGAGTTCATCTATGGATAAATGACCATGCTGAGGACTTTTATGCATATAAGATCATCCTGAGGTCTTCCATGTATAGAATGCCTTGCTGATGTCTTCTATAGGAAGACGAACATCATAAGGTCTTTAATAAGGTCATCTTGATGTCTTCTTTCGATATAAATGCATATTGAGGTATTTTTTAGATAGAAGGTTATACTGTGGACTTCAGGTCATCTGTAGAGAGAGGCCTTCCCGAGGACTTCTATTGGATATATGGTCATCATGAGGCCTTCTATTGGCCACCTTGAGTTCTTTAGCAGAGAAAATACCATTCTGAGGTTAGAAAGCCATACTGAAGTCATCTATAGAGAGGAGGCCAAATAGAGGTCTTATTTTGTATAAATGGGCTTCCTGAGGTATTCCTTTGTCTTCACGAGGCAGAAAGAAAGACTCTGCTGACGACTTCCATTGGTGGAAATCAATCAATACTGATATGTATGGTCATCTAATTCTGTGGATAGTAGGTCAGACTGCGGACTTCTAGAGTCTTAGACCATTAATAGATAAAAATCCACCCTGATGTCATCTATAGACAGGGGTCTTCGAGAGGTCTTCTTTTGGATATATGACCATCATGATGTTTTATATCCGCAGACTTCCACCCTGGGTTCTACAGTAGCTAGAAGATCATGCTGAGATCTACAATCGATATAAAGCCATACTGAGGAGATCCATAAAGACCAGGTCATCATAAGTTATTAATTTTGATATATGGACATCATGAAGTCTTCTACCTGCTAAGGTTCTCCACTTATTAAAAAAAAGACATAAACCCGTTCAGAGGTTCTCTATATAAATATAACACCTTCTTTTGGTCATATATATGAAAGACCTTCCTGAGGACCCGATAAGATAAGACTTTATTGAGGCCTTTTAAAAATATAAAACCTGCATAAGGTCCTCCTTGGGTATTTGACAAAATATAAAACTCTCCAGAGGTCTTCTAAAAAATAGAGGCCTCTTTTAGGTCTTCAGTTGGCACTAGGTTTTTGGTTTTGCCCTAGTTCCTGAGATATTCCGGATTTTTTTAATCAGTTAAATGCCATTCTGAAGACTCTTCTGTGGTCTCCCCTAATTCCCTTGATTTTTTCCTCCTTTGTATATATGGGTTTTCACGAGGCAGAAGGAAAGACTTCTATTGGTGGAAATCAATCAATACTTATGTCGCCAATAGATAGGTGATCATACCTCCGTATGGTCATCTAATTCTGTGGATAGTAGGTCACAGTGCGGACTTCTAGAGTCTTAGATCATTAATAGATACAAATCCACCCTGATGTAATATATAGACAGGGGTCTTTGAGAGGTCTTCTTTTGGATATATGACCATAATGAAGTTTTATATCCGTAGACTTTCACCCTGGGATCTACAGTAGTTAGAAGATCATGCTGAGATCTACAATGTATATAATGCTATAATGAGGAGATCCATAAAAATATATGGACATCATGAAGTCTTCTACCTGCTAAGGTTCTCCACTTATTAAAAAACCTTCTTTGCTCATATAGTTTTATAGACATAAGCCCGTTCAGAGGTTCTCTATATAACTATAACACCTTCTTTTGGTCATATATATGAAAGACCTTCCTGGGGACCCGATAAGATAAGACTTTATTGAGGCCTTTGAAAAATATAAAACCTGCATAAGGTCCTCCTGGGGTACTTGACAAAATATAAAACTCTCCAGATGTCTTCTAAAAAATAGAGGCCTCTTTCCGGTCTTCTATAGACACTAGGTTTTTTGCTTTTGCCCTTGTTCCTGAGATATTCCGTATTTATACCCTTCACTGTGGTACAGGGTATTATGTCTTTGTGCATATGTTTGTAACATGCAAAAGGAAACGAGATAGACACATGGTTCCTTTTGAGAATATGCATAGAATCACTTTCTAAGTCGGTTTAGGCATGTCCGTCCGTCCGTCTGTCTGTCCATGTTAAATTGTAAACAAAGTACAGGTCGCATTTATGATCCGAATTGGATGAAATTTGGCATAGGTCACTTATTCGGCCCAAGGACAAACCCTATTGAAATTGGGAAAAATCGGTTCAGATTTAGATATAGCTCCCATATATATATTTTACCGATTTAATGTAAACGATCCCTATATATCTTTCGATTTGCACGAAATTTGGTACAGCCTTATAATTTAGGTCTAGAATGATGTCTGCCAAGTTTCACGAAAATCGGTCCAGATTTAGATATAGCTCCCATATATAGTTTCGTCCGATTTCATGTAAATGGTGTGCCAAAGTCCCTACATATCTTTCGATTTGCACGAAATTTGCTATAGAGTACTGAATTAGGTGCAGAATGCTGTGTGCCAAGTTTCCCAAAAATTGGTTCAGATTTAGATATAGCTCGCATTTATAATTTCATCCGATTTAACGTAAATGGTGCACCAAAGTCCCTATATACCTTTCGATTTGCATGAAATTTAGGACAGCGTACTGAGTTAAGTCTAGAATGATGTGTGCTAAGTTTCGTGAAAATCGGTCTAGATTGAGATATAGCCCCCATATATATTTTCGTCCGATTGAAGGTAAATGGGGCACCAAAGCACCTATGTATGCTTCGATTTTCACGAAATTTGGCATACAGTTCTGAATTAGGTCAAGAATGACGTGTGTTAAGTTTCGAGAAAATCGGTCCAGATTTAGATATAGCTCCCATATATAGTTTTGTCCGACTTCATGTAAATGGTGCACCAAAGTCCCTATATATCCTTCGATTTGCACGAAATTTGGCATAACATTCTGAATTAAGCCAGAACGACGTATGTAAAATTTCCTGAAAATCGGTACAGATTTATATATATATATATATATATATTCGTTTTATGTAAATGGTGCACCAAAGTATATCCTTCGATTTTCACGAAATTTGGATTTATAAGTAAATGAAGATATCGGTTTAGATTTCGATATTTTGCTTTAAATTTATTTACATAATTTCCCATTGTAAGAAGCAACTCTATATCTGACCAAAATTTAGTATAGGTTGCGGAATGAAATGTTTATTTTAATGTTAATGGTCCTTCAAAAATGCGACGTCCGTTAGGATCCCATCTGTTGAATATACCCATAGTGGTGAAGGGTATCATATAGTCGGCCCCGTCCGACTTTACTACTTTCCTTACTGGTTTTTAATTAGTTAAATGCCGTTCTGAAGACTCTCCTGTGGTCTCCCCTAATTCCCTTGATTTTTTCCTCGACCCTAAGCTGACGAACTGTAGTAGTTTGTAGTAATAATGACAGTAGTAGCAATGCCACCTTCAACTACAACTACTGCATCCACTTAAAGTGTTAGCCTTGCAAATATTTTTTGTTATTATTGTTCTTCTTATGTCCTATTTTCATCATCAGAAGTTTGTTGCGTTTTTTTTCTATTTGAATGGGTAGAATTTTTCATTTTCATTCGCAGTGTTTTTTTGCCGTTCATGTTTTTGTTCATCTACTTTTTTTGTGGCTCATTGACCAAAAAACCGACAAAAAAGCAGAACATCTAAAAGAAGAATGGATTCAAAAGGGTAGAAAAAAACCTCCCGACATATACAAAGTCAGCTTTTTAAGGACTTGCAGTGGTTGTTGTTGTTGTTTTCGTTTTGAAAGAAGATGAAGAAAAAGCAGCAGCTAACAAAATAAAATTACTTTTACGGACAGCTCATGGTTAACTCAATGAAAGCGGGGAGAGGGATATCTCTTTGAGATTCTCATTCATTCCCCTCCCTGATAAAAAAAAAACACCCACACATTTGTTTTGCAGTATATGTGTCATGGAAACCCTCGTTTTACCCTTGTGCGTTGGAGAGAAAAAAAAAACGATATCCTTAATTCGCATAAAGCAGATCCCACAAAAAAACCAACATATCGGTGTGTGATAGTTTCACATAGTAGATTGGTTTTTGCATTACTCCTCACCTAACCAAATGCTATTTAAGTATTCAGTGTCCGAACATGTCTCCTACCTATGTGGCCTGCCAGATGTATTTGGTTTAATGGACTTCTGTTCCTCCCACGTCTATATATTGAACTGCAGCGGCAGTTACAGTTTCCACATCTGCTGTTTGGTGGTGACACAAACAATGACATTTCATTTGATTCGCTTTTTTCGTCGTGGCACTATTTTTTTCTTCCTCTTCTTTTTTTTGCGGTGTTACCTTGTTAATGTACTGCGGAGTGGACAATATGTGAAATGAGTTCTATTAACGTTCGGGGACAGATGATTAAAAGAATGTGATCCTTGACAAGTCATTCATTTGTCAGTGAATGACAAAATTGTATGGGTTAATAATTCAAGGCCAGATACATATCGCAGTACCATGATGAAGTTCTAAGATGGAGACTTTTGATCAACTATTTTTGGTAACATGCGGACAAAATTTTCAACATTTTGAATTGTCAAAATTTTGCAGAGAAATAACAAATAGAATTTTTTCGGGCCAAAATGTTGAACCAATACACTGCAAGAATTCAAAATTCATACCATCGATCGAACATTTACATAGGCTCTATGTCATGGTAAATTGCTGTCAGGAAAAAACCATCCCAACATCCAGGTTGGAAAATTGAACCATGCTGAAGTGAGATCTTCTATAGATGGAAGTCCATTGTGAGCCCTTCTTAAAATTCGTTGTCATTCTAAGATATTCTTTTGATAGAGACCATCCAGAGGTTTTCTAAAATCCTTCCCCCAATATTCTATAGACTTAATACCCTTTTGAGGTTCGCATTGCCTGAGGTAGACATTAAAAATATCTAAAATCAATCGAGATGTTTAGATGGTGAATGTCTAGCAGGTGAAGATGAAATGCAAAACTACCTACATTTAGGTTGGAAAATTAAGCTAGGACCTTGAACATACCTGAAATGTCGTCTGTCCTTTGTATGGGGGATACACAGAAGGTTGGACTTATATTAAACACATTCTCTGCAAAATGTTTACCCGTCAAGTTAATAAATGTCAAATTACAATCTTTTTTTTGGAAATTAAGCCTGGGACCATTAAATTGCCAATAAAGGAGCTTAAAGTTTATATAAGGGATATACACAAATATTTTTAGTAGGACGATTTGCGACACAATAATAAACCACAATAAAATAATAAAAGCAGAAAGGACGGGGCCGACTATACCACTTTGTATATATATATAAGAGATACTCTTCGAATATATATGGAGTGTTTGAAAGAAAAATTCTGCGGAGGATCTATAGATCGATCTGCGTCGACGGTGAATATCGCCGTCGAATGAACCATAAGCTATACCATCTATTCACTGACATATGTCGATGTCAGACTTATCGAGCTGCAGCGACTACGTTGGCTAGGCCATGTTGTGAGAAGGGATGAAGATACCCCAGCCCCAGCTCAAACGGCATATAAAAGCGAGCCAAGTGATGGTTCACGAAAAAAGGGGAAGACCACGAATCTGATGGGAACATCAAGTAGAAGACAACATCTCGGAAAAGGATTTTTCAAATTGGATGAGATGCGAACAAATATAAAAAACTTAATACACGTCATTTAAGACTCAATAGAGTACGGTATTCCAAATTTCGTCTAATCGGACAAACATTGGTAGTTCAGTCACCATTTACATAAACCAAGAAAATTTTGTGGCCTATATCTATATCTGAATGGATTTCATCGAAACTTAGCAAACATCATTCTGTACTTTATTCAGTACGCCATGCAAAATTTCGTGGAAATCGAAAGAAAACCAGTAAGGAAAGTAGTAAAGTCGGACGGGGCCGACTATATGATACCCTTCACCACTTTGGGTATATTCAACAGATGGAATCCTAACAGACGTCACATTTTTGAAGGACGATTAACAAAAAATTAAACATGTCATTTTGCAACCTATACTAAATTTTGGTCAGATATAGAGTTGCTTTTTACAATGGGACAAAATTATGGAAATAAGTTTAAAGCAAAATATCGAAATCTAAACAGATTTTAACGGTACTTGCCACATGTTAGGTTACACTTATGTCAGTATGTTTTGTGCATTCGACCACATTTGGAGTTTTTCATATATTTATTAATCCAAATTTCGTGCAAATCGAAGGATATATAGGGCCTTTGGTGCACCATTTACATAAAATCGGTCGAAAATATGTATGGGAGCTATATCTAAATCTGAACCGGTTTTTACGAAAATTAACGCACATCTTTCTAGGCTTAATTCAGTACGCTATGCCAATTTTCGTGCAAATCGAAGGATATATAGGGAAATTAGTGCACTATTTACATAAAATCGGACGAAAATATATAGGAGCTATATCCAAATTTGAACCGATTTTTACGAAAATTAACACACATCATTCTAGACTTAATCCAGTACGCTATGCCAAATTTAGTGCAAATCGAAGGATATATAGGGACTTTGGTGCACCAATTATCTAAAATCGGACGAAAATATATATAGGAGCTATATCTAAATCTGAACCGATTTTTCCCAATTTCAATAGGGTTCGTTCTTGGGCCAAATAAGTGAGCTATGCCAAATTTCATCCAAATTGGATCATAAATGCGACCTGTACTTTGTTTACAATTTAACATGGACAGACAGACGGACGGACGGACGGACATGCATAAATCGACTCAGAAAGTGATGAGCATATTCTCAAAAGGAACCATGTGACTATCTCGTTTCCTTTGATGTTACAAACATATGCACAAAGACATAATACCCTGTACCACAGTGTGGTGAAGGGTATATATATACACGCTTTGCTGCACCAATTTCATAAATAGTTACATCTAAATCTGAACCGGTTTAAGAAATTAAAAAAAAAACATGACCGGACAAGAACAGAATACATCATTCTAGAATCTATTCAATACGTAATGCAAAATAAAGTGTAAATAAAGAAAAATATATAGGATCTATATATAAATCTGAATTAATTTTGGTCAATGTCAACAGGAATCGTCTATGCGCCAAATAAAATGTCATCCCAATTGCATGCAATTTTCCAAATTTCATCCCGTTCGGATCATAATGGTGGCATGTAACTTGTTTAAAATAATACATGGATGGAGGGACATGCATAAATCGACTGAATTGATATAGAAGCTTTCTTTGTATTGAGTAAATAAATAAAAAAAAAATAAATAAAAATAATTCTATGTACATATATACTAAAAAGTAACTATGGGTCTATCTCGTTTTTTTTGGTTGTTGCAAACACATTTACCATGACGTAATGCCCTGTGCCACAGTGCGGTGAAGGATGCAAACACATTTTTGTCCAAAAATATGCAACAAAATAAACAGCTGACCACTTTTTTAGAGATGTGTTTTTTGTTTTTATTGATATTATCGATAAATAGTCGACATCGTCGCATGAGTGTTACAGAATACCAAATCAGTGTCGAAGTGATGTCGATGTCAATGCGAAGTGATGTCGAAAGAGAAACGTCGTCGACAACGACGACGACATACGGAATAGGGGTGAATATTGACACAGTTTAGGGCAGATTTTCTATATAATGAAGTCTATGTGTTTTTTCCTGTACAAACTCCCCAAAATAGTAATTTTTTGTTGGAAGATTCGCAACCCAATAACAACTCCAAATACCTACATCAATCGGACATGCATGACTAAATATAAATATTTTAATCTGATGATTCGGTGAATACTTCAAAATATTGCAAACGGGATGACAAATATTATCATTATTTGTTCCCGAATTTTATTTTATCTCAACTAAGTCGAAGCCTATTGGAACATCCAAGTCAATGTTTAGGCTTCTTCCACCAGCATATATTCGATAATGTGTGAATACGAGGATCTCACAAATCGAACTATTGGGCACTCCCACACATTGGCTAAAACCGATGCGATGTATAGATGTGTCGTTCAGGAACGTAGTAGTTCAAAGGAACTATTCCGCATTAAATATTCCTATCTGCATCGTCATTTAAATAGACGTACAGATAGATGAACATAGGCAAATCGATATAGGATTTTATTCTGTTTAAAAATATAAATACTTTATATGGTCTTTGGTGAATCAACAGAATATCAAATTTAATATCCACTCCACCCTATGTAGGTAATGATGACAATTTTAATGTATGGTGTAGTCTTGTGTCGTTCATGAACGACGTAGTTCAGTTGAACGAGTCAGTCCACTGAATGAGTGAACGACATAGTTCAATTTTATAATTGTCGTTCACTGAACGACTTTATTTACCAAACGCAATCGGTCTCTGAACGACATTGTATTTTCTTCTACACCTTCAGTGTTGTTCACAGGTGCACTGGTTTTGACCAACAGAACGGGATCAAATAAAAGATCAAATGTTGCAGTAATGCTTTACATTTAAAAGCAAAGAACCCGCGTAGACAACCGTGCCGCTGGAAACCACGGAAAAGAGACAAAGGTGTCCGGAACAACAACTGCAGCGCAAACAAGTGTGCAACCGAATATAACTGAGTTATGTCGCCCATTAAAAAGCGGTGAAAATAGATAGGAAAGTCCTTTAAATGATTGTAAAATGTTATTATTCCTTGCGGTTGGTTGAACAGTCAGAACATAATTGAAATGCGCTCCCATGACCAGGGATGGACTTAGCATTAGTTATGACATAATCAAAAATCCATATCAATCAGCTGATCGAACTAAACCCGTGGTAATTAATATATTCGATTAATAGTGACTTAGAAGTCGAATACATTGTTTTCTTTAGGTTTGACTCGATCCGCTGATTGATATGGATTTATGGTTATGTCATAACTAATTCTACCTTTACTTAAAACAGTATTTGATCCAAGGTTTATTCATAAGGTTAACAATGAGGCTTATTCAAAGTCTTCATTGTCTTCATTGACAAAAAATATTTTTATTCGAAACGAAATATTCGTGTACAATCTTATCAATACGCCTTTTTGAAAGCTATTTGGAATTTGCATCCTGTTCTGAATTTTATTTCGCGATTAAAATGTTGACAGCAAGTGAAGGCTAAGGCATGAATTCACCTGCCGGTTAACCTTATGAATAATCCTTGATTTAATCCAAAAATACGCATCACATATATTTTTAGTATTTTAAATGAAAACAATTTCACTTTAAGGTATGCAATGTTCTTCGAGTGTTTGAACTTTAAATACCCAAATGTTATTCTCATGCTTGTTGTTGACCACACCGTAGATAAGCAAAAAGAATGGGTGTAACGTTTAAATTTCTGATGATCAAAAACTTGATGTGTGGTGCATACTTTTGGGCGTTGCAACAAAATCATCCAAAAATAATCACCCAAAGTTTTTATAATCTCTCACTCTAAGTGTGTAATTGACGACTTTCGAAATTCGCGGAAATCTCTCTAAAAGAAACGTTCATGGAAAACATTCATTTGTTGAACTGACCTTTTGCAATGTGTAACCCCTACCCCACATAAACGAAAGAAGAAAAAAACACAATCATGAAACCTCAAAATAAAGCCACTTTACAAGCACACAAATTGTGGCATGCCACATGCATACAAACAAACAGACATACATACATACGAGTGTGTACAAATGCAAGTGAAAAAGGGTGAAAACCTCATTTTAACAATTTTGTTTTTTTTTTTGCAACAAGCATTTTGACCAACATTTTTGCTCCAACACGGACATGGACACGGCACTTACTCATTGACCCAAGGCCATATGAAAATAGCAGAAGTAGTAGCAGCATCATCATCATTACTTTAACCTTTTACAAGTGTTGATGATGGAGAGAAGTGGGTGGTTGGGGTCAGAACAGAGTCAGGGTTGATGGATAAGCCCAGGATTTAATAGTTTGCAGGCAAATGTTTTTTTCTTTGCTGCCAGCTGCTTGGCCTACTGCTCTGCTGTAATGAATGTTAATAAATTTGCATGTTGTTTTGTTGTTGTTGTTAATTGTATTTGGCTTTGACATTAACATTTGATGACACTGACAGTGAGTGATGTGACTTTGGTTTAAATTTAGTTAAATTTTTTGTTGTTGTTTTTGTTCTCGTTTTAATTCAAATGACATGTGCAATACAATACAAAAAATGATTAACATGCGACGAAAAAACAGAACGCCAGCTAAATGGCTTCCATTACGACAAACAATTGATCTGCCATTATATTTGATGGCTTAACATAAGTTGTGTTGTTGTTTTCATTATTTTGTCATTTGTATTTATGACAATTGTTTCGACGTTTTTTTTCTACGTTGTTGGTTTTTCTTTCATCCTTTACACTCAACTGATTTTTAAAAATGAACGCATGATCATCATCACCATTATCGTCATGGACATCATTATTTGCCAGAGAGAGATTATTTTGTTTTTTGCTGTTATTTTTTTCTGAAAATAGCAATACTTTTTATTATCGATTGCGTTTTTATTGTTTATTTGTGACAATTTAGAGTCAAAATCCATTTTCGTAATGGTTTTACATTTGCTTCTCGTTTTTATTAATGGGAATCTCCATTAATTTAAAGTGTTATGTCGATTTTATAATGAAATTATTTGTATATATTTTTTTCTGAGATTATTTGATAGCTGATTGTAGGTCACGTGAAAGCTATAGGTGAAAACAAGTGAAAAAGCCTTAAGTTCGGCCGGGCCGAACTTTGGATACCCTGCACCATAGATATACTGACAGGTACTAGAAATGAAAATATAGGGAACATATGAAAAAGTGTCTAAAAACGGATTATGTAAACCATAATACAAATTTCAGAAAATTTTAATCGATAATTCAAATTCGAAGATGGGGAATATCGGTCCACTCCTTCTAAAACCTCTACACAGGGGTTAAGTCTAAATGCGGCTATAGTTAATTATCGAACCTTATGTTCTAATGTTTTTTATCTCGCTATCCTCCACAGATGAAATGATTACAACAGAGTCTTAGAACCAAACTCAAAACGCGGAACAAATCAGATAACTATTTAATATAAACAAGTGAAAAAGCGTTAAGTTCGGCTGGGCCGAACTTTGGATACCCTCCACCATAGTTATACTGACAGATACATGCAATGAAAATATAGGGAACATACCAAAGAGTGGGCATATACCGGTAATTCTACAAACCGGTTAATATACACCAAATACAAACTTCAGCAATTTTTAATGGGAATTTTTCCTAAAATCTGTAAGATCCAAAAAGTGGGCTGATACTGATAACGCATGGTAGAGTATAAAATCTTCAAACTACTGTAATTTAGATTACAACGTTATATGAGGCTATGCCTAAAGGGGGACCAATATTGATTATATAGTGTAGGAATATTTTTGGGATATCATTATATGAGGGTTATGCCTAAATCATGACCGGTATATGACAATTATGAACCCAATATTTTAATTGTTTATCTCAATTCTCTCCTTCAGGAGGTATCACTATATTGAGAAGATGCCTAAATGTCTGCCGATATATTTCACTATCGTCATGTTTGGGTTTTTTTATCACAATATCTTTAGAAGGCGGAATGCTTACAACATATGGATAAATAGTCTTTGTAGGGTAAACATTGACTATTCCCCGTAACGACTACCCAACCGCAACACACGGAACAAATCAGATAACCATTTTAATATAAACAGATAACTATTTTAATATAAAAAAGGGGTTATATGGGGACTACCCCTAAAAAGGGGTCAATATTAATAATTTGGTGGGGAGATTTGTTACCATATACGACTACAAAATACCAAATTTCAGCGAATTCGGTTGAAAAACGCGCTTAAGAACCTCAAAATATCGAAAATTGGGGGCTACCCGAAAAAATTGACCTATATTTATAATTTTTTGTTAAGAGGTTTTTTACCCAATAAGAACTCAAATTACTAAATTACAGTCAATTCGGTGAAAAAATCCGGTCAAAACCCCCCAAAAACTAGAAATTGGGAGGTACCCTTATATGGGGGCTACCAGGAATAGTGTACCTATATTTAATATTTTTAGTTGGGAAATTTGGTACCCAATAAGAACACCATGTACCAAATTTCAGTGAATTCGGTTGAAAAATGCGATCATACCCCCAAAATATCGCAAAATTAGGGGTACCCTTATATGGGGGCTATCCGAAAATATGGACCCATATTTATAATTTTTAGTGGAGAGATTTGCTACCCAATAAGAACTCAATGTACCAAATTTCAGCGAATTCAGTTGAAAAACGCGCTCAAGAACCCCAAAATATCGAAAATTGGATTGTACCCTTATATAGGAGCTATGCCTAAACGTGGACCGATGAAGCCCATCTTGACCTGCCTGCAGACAAAATACGACCCTATGCATAATTTTGGCGACCTGTCAATTCGTTTAGACTCTAGAGTGATTACAACAGACAGACGGACAGACAGACAGACGGACATAGCTATATCGTCATAGAATTTTACGCTGATCAAAAATATATATACTTTATAGGGTTGGAAATGATTATTTCGATGACTTACAAACTATGTTACTATGGTGGAGGGTATAAAAACGACAAGGCCCCATTCATTATTTTAGTACAGTAAAGTACTGTTATAGCGAACTAGTAGGGACCAAGGAAATTAGTTCGGTAAGACAAAACCAAGGATTAGCAGAAAAAATATATGAAATTCCAAAATATTTAAAAAGGACACAACCTTTTTGCTTCTCTTTTCCTTTGATGAACCTGATTTTTTGCGAAGTTTGACAGCGTTAGCTAGAATTACTCTGGAGATTTTTGAGGAGATTTGTCGTCGTCGTTAAGTATTTTTTGTATTTGTAACAAATTCGTTATAACCGAATTAAAATAAATGAAAACTGAAAAATGAGGCCGAATAAATAGCTTGTAATAGAAAAATGTTCGCTATATTCGTAGTAAAGATTTGTATGAAAACTATGTCCAGAAAATGTGTTCGCTAGTAAGAAAGTTCGTTATAACCGGTGTTCATTATAAGCGTACCCGACTCTAGTTGGATTTAGATTGTCTTCTAAGGGTTTTAATAGTTAGAAGAGGTCCAAGGTCTGTTGTGGATGAAAATATTTGCCTTTTAATGCCATGCTGTGACATTGTTTCCCTATATATGTCCCGCCTCATTTTCGTTGAAGGTTTTAGCCGCATTTATCAACCAAAGTAGCATTAATTTAACATTTCGGCTTCTTGAAGAATGAAAAACATTTTTGTCTAATATTTCCGATTTTGAACTAGGTTTTGGCATTGTTCGTATATAAATACAAATACAAAATATTTACATCACTGAACTAAAAGTGTTAACCGCATATTTCCACCAAAGTGGCAGTAATTATACCTTACCGATTTCTTGGAGATAATCCCGCTTAATTTTTGGTTTTTTTAAACTGAGTGTCTGCTCGTGCTACTCAACCCACTATACCATCCGACTTGTCACAGAAATAATCCTTCTCAACACCATATACAAAACACTTGTGACCATAATGCAAGAACAAATTCAATTGCGAGTAAAAACCTTTCTAAGAGATGAAAAATCTGACTTCAGATCAACATAACAGAACAATCTACAGAATGAACGCCCTACTGTTCATCGACTACAAGAAAAGTTTCGGCACCATTGAACGAACTGTCATATGGGAGCAAAAAAGGAGTATCACAGAAAAAAATCGTAATTATATAAGCGATGTATAGAACTACCTTCAATAAAGGTTAATTTTTTGAAATGTTTGTCCCGCCTTATTTTCGTTCCGCTAAAGTAGCATTCATTTTGCATTCCGGATTCTTGAAAGATGAAAAACATTTTTGCCGAATATTTCCGATTTTGATTTTGACATTGCTCTTATATTAATATCCCACCCTTACAGTTCTTCAAAAAGGGAACATGAGCAAGAATGTCCTCTTCCACCCCTACTAGATAAAATTATGATTGAAAAGAAGCATAAAATGGAGCCTCTCACGACAACTGGACGGCTTAGATCATGCATGATATTCAACATGCAGTCAAAATTAGAAGACCTAGAAAGACTGACACCCAATGTTTGTCTCTCAAGAAAACTAAGGCATGAATTCAAGCAATTGAATTCATCCATATTTTATATTATCTAGAACGCACGTGAACATCAAGTGGAGGTGCAGAGACGTACACACAATCCATAGGCTAATCAAAGCAAAAGTATGATTCAGGAAGGCGCATGGTGAAAACCAAGCATAAACCAGTAAGGAAAGTTCAAAAGTCGGATGGGGCCTTCATTCCCTTCACCACTTTGGGAGTATACAAGAGATGCTCATATGTACAATACCCTGTAGATAGAACATACATATTATCTTTTAGAGGACCATTTACATAAAATCGGACGAAACCATATATGGAGCTATATCTACCGATTTCAACAAAAGTTCAGAGACATCAAATAGGACGTAATTCAGTACACTGTGCAAAATTTTGTCTCAATCGGACAAATCTTGGCAGTTTAGAGCACCATTTACATAAAATCGGACGGAACTATATATGGGAGCTATATCTAAATCTGACCCGAATTCAACAAAAATTCACATGCATCAACCTGCTGTAATTTTAATACGCTGTGCAAAATTTTGGATCAATGGGACCAAACTGCGAAGTTTGTCCCATTGATACAAAGTTTACATACAATCAGGCGGGACTCTATATTGAAGCTATATCTAAATCTGAACCGATTTCAAAAAAAAAAAAAAAAAAAAAAAAAAAACTTCAAATGCATCAATATGGACCTTATTTAGTGCACAGTGCAAAATTTTGTCTCAATCGTGTAAGATTTGGAAGTTTGGTGCCCTATTTACATAAAATCGGACGAAACTATATATGCCAAATTGACCATTGCCAAATTTCATTTATATCGGATCAAAATTCTGACCTGTACTTTGTTAACAGAAACACATGGACAGACGGAGATGGATAAATAAACTCAGAAAATGTCTCTATGCATATTCTCACACCCATGGTTCCTGTGTCTATCTCGTTTCGTTTTGCCTGTTACAAACATATGCACACAGACATAATACCCACAACGTGCTGATAGGTATAAAAATTACACTCGGTGGGAGAATTATGCTAAAACCTTCAATATATACCTTTATTAAGGCTCAACATATAGACCTAGTTTTATCAGTTTTACATAGATGTGTGTTACCCTCCAAAAACCCTGAAAACAAATTACAGGTACCTTGGCGGAAAAATGCAGTTAAAACTTATAAACTACAAAAAAAGGTGCGGGACATTTATATGGGGCTATGTCAAAACGAACATTTTATGCAAAAATATATTTCAACCTTCTGGCTAGAAACATCAAAATGGGGAAAGGGACTTTTATATGAGAGATATGTAAAAATTAGAACCTATATTGACAAAACTCCAAAAATAGGATGGGTTTGTCAAAT
Organism: Musca vetustissima; assembly: GCF_032173495.1. Taxonomy (NCBI): domain Eukaryota; kingdom Metazoa; phylum Arthropoda; class Insecta; order Diptera; family Muscidae; genus Musca; species Musca vetustissima. Next base: position 2,553 of record NW_026878453.1, on the reverse strand, counting down.
ATATGACAGCTATGACAAAAATGAATCTAAAAATAAATTTTTCTGCGGATATGTTATCCTATCTCCAACCTGGAGTATAAAATGCGATCCATTTTGGTAGGAATTGCTGCTAAAACATTTAAAGTGCACTATTATATGAGGTCTATTTAAAGAACATGTCGCAACATCGAAAAATGTCTGCAAAAAATGTTTTCGCCATCCAAGAATAAGAAAAAACTTCAAACTATCAAAAATTGTGTGGGGTCGTATATCGAACACTTTTTGCAAATATGTTTTTACCCCCCAGGAAACAAAAAGGCGAACATACATGACTAAATCGATATATAAAATTTTATTATCATGAAGAATTTATTTTAAGAGGTCTCCGACAAGTGTTTCGGGTGTTGATGATATAAAAAATTCTCACCTAATACTTCTGATACGTGAAATGAAAATATGTATCAAATGTGGACATATAACGACCTTTCTACCAATCGATTTTTTACACCATAATGTACACCAAATACAAATTTCAGCAATTTTTAATGGGGATTTATCATAAAATCTTAAAACCCAAAACGTGAACCAATATTATTATCGTATGGTAGGGAGGAGCATGTCTGTAATATCCTTATCCTTATATGGGGCAATCACCAACGAACTGGTACCGCTATATGGGGGTACCTGCAGACAAAAGACAACTCTATGCGGTCTATCTCAATTCGTTTAGCGGCTAGAATGATTACAAGAGAAAGACGGAAGTGGTGGATAACCAGCTCTAAGTTTCTGCGGATCTATATTCCGAACCTGGGAAATATTTCGCGATATTTGCATTCTCTTGGCCGATTAGTGGTTATCAGACTCTCCGTGTCATCTTTTCGAATCATGTTTCCCGAAGAAAACATTTACACAACCAGATAAAAATAACGTTTTTGATTAATTTTATCCTCCATAATATTAACTGATCATTATCAAAAATTGGCAATGATCGGTTGGAGACTGCAAAGTATCAATAGCGGTCTTCTTTGGCCAGAACTCGTCCTACATTCGTGACGATTGGTTCATAACTGTGGGCTGTATTATGTTTACATATTATAATGGACAGGCGGACAGGCACACGTGTCTAGTTCGACTCAGCTAGTCGGTATATTAAAATGTGGGCGTTAAAGACTCTTGTCGTTGTGTAGGGTATAAAAATAATGCTCAAACGGTAAAAAAACCTGTGAAATAAATGTCTTAAAAAACACAGATAAGAAACTATGTTTTTAGAAAAAATTGTTAAAAATGCAAAAAAAAAAAAAAAATCTGAGACTCCTTACTATTTTAAATAATTTCATTAATTTAAAAAATTAAATATTACTTACCCAAATATCTCTCGACTATCCTCGTTGATTTTCAGTGAATGCAAGCAGCCCGTAAAACCGGTGCCACTCTGCGATGGTGGTAATTCAATTATCAAACCAATTGGTGCTTGTGGTGCACCTCCCAAATGTAACCAAGTGTTTAGTATGGTTTCAGGTGTGTGCATACGAGGTGGTAACAGCTTCAACCATGTCGGTTGGTCACCAGACATGGCCAAAGTGTCGTTGACCAGGAGGGAGGCATTGCAATGGGTATAATTGCGGCTGAAATCCAATCTGCAAAAATAGATAAGAAAAAAATGTTAGAAAAATATTCAGAAAAGAAGAAAATACAACTTTTAGACACAATGATTGATAATAATTCTCTCCTCCAGAAAGGAAAGGATTTCATTTTCCAAACACGCACACACACATACATATATTTCAAAATAATTTTATTATCAAATTGTGGGGAGGAACCTTTAACATCAGTGTTAATATGCTAAAAAGTTGGGCATTTTTGGTTATGAGAAAACCAGCAACTGGCCTTAAGGTCATATTAGCACATTTAAGCTGTTTACTTGTCAAAACATTCACACAGCACACACACACACTCACATATATCTACACACACGAATATATTAATGTCATTAATATAAACTACTGGGGGAAAAGGGTTACAAAAAACCTTCTTTTTTTGCTAGGAATGCCTTGGATATTATAAGCTTCTATAGAACAAACACCCCAAATAACTATCAAAAAAACACCCAAACACTAGAACACAATCACACACACACACTCACACATGTACGCCGAAAACTATAAATGAATACAAAATATTTTCCTCTTTTAGCTTATCTCAATTTCACATATATGACCACAACACTCATATGTGTACACATGCCACTCACACTATGACACCTGACATATATGCATGAAACACACACAGCCATACATACATTTATATGTATATATGTAGTAAATATACTGACGTTGACACTTAGCATTTTGTATACCAACTCATCTATCTCATTTGGCTTTTTGTGTCCAAAACACAAACACATACACTCTCGCATACACATATGTGTATACATTACCACATTTGTGTTTGGCCAAGTTTTGCTTTGTTGTGTATTAGTTTTTGTTAAAGGATGTCAGGATACATTAAGTGTCAAAATCCTAAACTAAAACACAAAACATTTTTGTTACTGCCGTCACCAACACGAATATCTCC